>NW_025943995.1:0-15917 GCF_000764305.2 Hyalella azteca | reverse complement strand
CTAACAGCAGTCAGAGAAAAGTTCGACGTGGGCCCGCTCCTCGCTCGCGTCACAGCTCAGTGACCCTCGGAGTCGGTGTAGGCCACCATCAGAGGCGTTAAGGTCGGGGCCCTGATCATTGACATGAAACCATTCCCTGTTTTTAATTAATAAAATCAATTCTTTTTTTTTGTTGGAATGGTGAGTGTGGGAGGCCTTTAAAAAAAAAAAGAAAAGATTATTTTCAAATATTCAAATAATCAAATATATTCAAATAATCAAAAGATTATTTGAAAAGATTTCCATCTTTTTCAAATAATCGAAAGCTGACTGTTACGTCGCTGAATTGCTGCAGTACTTCGAGAACCCCGGCTATTAAGGCCTTCAAAAATGTCTCGCTATTTTTTTAAAATTATACAATATTTACAATCAGCCTAGTGGTTCAAAATACCAGGATTGGAGCAGAGAGATGCGGGTTCGATCCCCTGGCTCCGTGCGCCAGTTTCTGGCAAGAATCGGCGTGGAGGCAGGGCGGTTAATTACAGTAGAGTTGGAGCAGTGACTTGCGCGTTCGAGGCCTCGAAAATCTGTGAATATTCTGCTATGTTAAGAATCGGCGGCAGGCCTACGGCCTTATAAACGCTGAATGTGCTATACTATACGCTGTTTTGGCCTTTCAGAGATTCTGAGGAGTCGTGCCAGAACAGAATTAATTAAGGATGCCTAAAGTATAACAAATTAGTGGTTTGGAGACACCTTAATTGCCGTTTCATTCCAGACAGTTGATTAATATTTACGGAACAAGGCGTCAAGTTTTCAGAACCTCATTGATAAAGTCGTGGCAGGACATTCACAATCAATAAAAAGCTTCAAAAAATGCCGACAATTGCCGACGTGGAAACGGACATCATCGTGGCATGATATGGATTTAGAATGGAATAGAAGTGTCGGCACCGAAGAAATCGGACCACGGCCTGTTGACGATTCTTATACTTTTCGTGACTTGATTCACGAGGGATCCGGCCTTTGGAACCCGATCTATCTACAGCTGACGATTGATTGAGATAGCTGCTGGACTTATTGCAAGGCCCGTAAGGCGCTATGCATTTCATGACTAAACATATGCTCTTGCATAGCTTCGTCAAGTCTGTTCGTGAAGGCGTTCATACTCGGAGCGTCAACGATGCTGTCAGGGAGGCTGTTCAACATGTCGTGACTCGAAGCGAGAAGAAATGTTGTCGCATGGATGTGTTACAACGCAGTTTTTTAGTCTATAGCCGTGACCCCTGGTGTTGGTTCTTGTTTCAAATTCTAGTAATCCTTCTGGGACCTTGTATGAACCGTGGGTATACTTCAATGAGGTCACCACGCAGGCTACGATAACAGAGGCTTGGAAGCTTCATAACATTTAATCTTTATTTATAAGATTTGCTTTTTAATCCCGAATTTCTCCTTTTCATTTTCAGGTAAATTCCGCTAATCATCTCCCATAATTTAAATTTTCAGAGAAAGTTATATTTGATAAAAGCTTGCAAGCGTTAGGGTACGCACACAGTGAAAGCAGGTTGCCAGCGTGCTGGTTACCTGCTCAGGCTGGCGCCTGAAACCATAGAATACAGAAGCCTATTCGTACAGGTTTTCACTGTGAACACTTACATTATTATCCTATGTTCATTCTTGTGGCAGGTTGGAGCAGGTTGCCCGCGCGGGCAAACCTGCTTTCACTGTGTGCGTACCCTTAGAATCGTTAAATAAGTTGAAGATGGCATAGAAGTTCTTATATCTCCAATCTGCTCAAATCTCTTACATACAAAGAAAACCCGTTATCACTTAATTCAAGCGAGAGCTAATAGCGAGGTCGTTTAAATTTTTAGCCCATTTCCTATGCTTTGGTAAATATCGGTGTGACAACGTTCATCATAGCAGAGTTTACGCAAAACTGTTATTGTTTGCTTTACAATTAGTTGATTGTCGATAACCTCTTGCACGAGTGCTAGGCGTTCCCAATGTCAAAGTCGCACCAGGCCCTAAATTTTGTCAGCGAACGAACTTCAGTTGCAATATGTTAACAAACTCTCTCTTATCTTTACATAGGTACAAGTACAGTCAAATACACACGAGTGACATGAGTCACCGCTGAACTTGCATTTTTATGAGAAAATTAAACAAATAATTGAAACCTTGATTTCAAAATGAAATCAATGTTAACATCTTCGAAACTTTCCAAGAATGATATTATTCTATTCCAGCGTTTTATTTTTTTTAGCATGATTAGCATTATATTGTTTTTTTTTGCCATTGTGAGGACTGGCAACTCATGTGAGATTGACACTAATATGAAAAAACTAATATGCAATGAAAATCTTCGTGTCGTGAATGTTGTATAGGGATAATAAACAGGACTGTTTATCCTTTTCCCTCGTTTGCGCCCTATGCTGCAAGCTGTGTATTATGTGCACCGTACACGCCGTTGTATGAATATTGAACCTTCAGCGAACATCTTATTGTCAGCGAGCCGCGTGACTGCTGAATTGGAAGCTCATGCAGTTATAGCTATGTACTAAAGCTATACGGTAAATACTATATCTATAAACTTCTATCTATACATTATAGCTATATACAATAGCTCTAACCTTATAGTTATATACTTTAACCTTTACCGTTCGTCGAAACTTGAGGCACTCGTGTAATCAGTAATCATAGCTAAGATGTTGGTGTTTCTCGTGTTTGCTAGTTATTGCGCACAAAAGGTAAATTATAGTTTCGATTCCGCAATAAATGCATCAGCCCTCATGTGTTCACGCCTTATTTCATTACATCAACAATTGTGCGGCGCGAAAATCGCCCTTGAATGCTTGAACGCTTAACCTTGGGTGCTTTACCATAAAAGCTTGACCTTGAAATAGCGAAAATATTATCATTATTTACTATTATTATTTCTACGAGAAAAGAATTTTTTCATATTTTAGTTAGAATGTGCCCAGTGGAATATCCTTTCTGCTTTTTCAAGACGATTATTCGATAGGTCTGACGTTTTCGGCTCCACGGAGATTATTAGGCATAAATCCACGTAAGCTTTGCAATTATGCATTGCCTAAGTGATTAAAATTTAATTTCAATTGCTAATGATACTAATTCGTATAATTTAACGAGTTTACTGTCAACGGAGGAAAACCACTCACTCGGTTAGTTATAATTTTCAGAAATACAATTTTTAATAGACATAATTTCATACAAATTATGGGCAAATCTGAAATGCGTAGTGAAAATATTGCGTTTGTTGTACACCTCTCTTGCGATGTTGTGCAAGCGCTCTGCTGTGGCGTCGTCGGCCTGACGCACGAGGCGCGAGAAGAGCGAGGCGCGGTCCTGCAGCAGCGAGTGCGGGGCGTCCAGCTCCTTGAGTGGTAACGTTCTTTTATGAAATGTTACTTCCGGACATGACGAGATGAAAGCTTAGGTACAGTTGAGCAATATCATTCTGATTATTAAATTTAATGGTATAGATATCATCTGCAATTATTTATTCACAAAAAATTCAGTTTTAAGATGGAAAATTTGTTAGCTTGAATAAAGCCAGAAATAAAGTAATAACAGCCATTTGGCAAATTAAAATGAGAATCAGAGAATCGTATGTTGATTTCTTTACAAACTTTTGCGGTTTAGATAAATCATGATGTCACCGGCCAGAGCTACTACAAGCCAATCTGAACGTTAGGCCTGTAATTCACTAACAGGATCGAATGCTCACCGCTCATTGGCCAGGACAATATAAATAAATTTCAGGCAACTGTGCTCATTCATCTAACCTACAATGCCGTTCAACTCTCCCAGTCATCGTCAGTTAAAGCCGGTTCAAAGGCTGTGGTATATAATCACGACAAAGCACACTTTAAAATAGTTTATTGAATCACTTTCTTTAAAATCAGTAAAACGTGGTAAAGGAAAAGCATAAATTCCGACTAAAATAACTTATGAGAAACGTTCAATTCTATTCCCTATTGCACAGCATTAATGCACGTAGTTCAGGTTACATTAATTCACATAGGCGAACGATAGCAGGCAAGACTAAATGGTCACGGCACAGCCACGACTCTAGCGCTAAAGCACAGAATGCAGAGAGTTAACAGAGCTGAGCAGGTTCAGGTATGAACCTCACTATAGGGCTGGCGGGACACGACTGACTACCTGACGCACAGACGCTCAGACCTGAGCTAGTACTAGACAGTTCCAACTGCTATAGGTCTGACTCGCATGTCACTGGCGCGGCTTCGCCAGACGTACAAGAAAATGCACATTGGATAAATTAGTGAACGATGTTCCTCGTTCACAATGATAAACGAAAACTAATAGATTACTACGTCTTTTTAGAGCTTGTTAAGTATGTTGTGCGTACTGTATATAAATGTTAATTTTAAAACGACTGATTGTCACAAATTCTGATGGTAAGTACAAATGAAAATTGAATTTGAAGATATCCCAAGTAAGCAATACCGTTTTTATCCTAGTCAGTGCTATCTGGGTTGGTGCTGTAATTCCTGTAAATGAGATAAAGCATGGAGTTTCTCAAAATATTCCAATGTTCAGAAGCATACAAATAGCAAAAGAAAAGAAAAGTCTGTTGAAAGAGAAGTGTAATGAACTCTAGAGACACATAGTCATAGTGAACATAGAGACACGTCCGGTGACACTTGTAGTAAACCAAAGTCATCCCATGTAATCTTGAGTATTATCAATTCGGAAATAAGGTTACTTATGTTAATAGCTTCCGTAAATATTTGAGACTTTCTGCTTCTAATATAACCGCGATATGAAAAAGAAACTAGGAGAGATATCTGCTATCAATCCATGACTATCTCCTGTCCTAAACTATCAATTGGGATTCGCTTTGGGGCTGTTGTTTACTATATAGGAAGGGATTCGCTTTGGGGCTGTTTACTATATAGGAAGACGTTCCAAACAACGTTTTAAAGCGTTAATGTTGCGTCAAAGGTTCACCCTCTGATCTAAACGTCTGATAGCTTACCTTGACTTTTCCGTCACTAAGCACCATCACTCTAGTGCTGTCCATGACAGTGTGGAGCCTGTGGGCCACCGTCAGCACCGTGCACTGCTTGAACTTCTCGCGGATTGTACGCTGAATCAGCTCGTCGGCTCTGCGTGATATCAAAGTTTTTATTTACAAGAATTTTGAATCATGCGGAAGTGATCATACATAAACAGCTCACTACTCGATTATTGAACATTCAACAATCAGAACATTTCAACAATCAGAACATTGAACATTAAACATTCTCAAACAATCTTTGACAGTACGTGGCATCAATAAACAAAACCCAATCTTTTGAAACTTTCTAATTTAATCAGGAGGCATTCATCACTTTTGATCAACTTTAGAACTTGTCAGCCATACTTTATGAAATTCATGCTGAATAAAGCGATACAATGCCTCATATTGCGATAACCTGCAGCTTTGACATATATGAACATTTATGAATGCTGCACGTAAGGTTCAGTTAACACGTCCTGTTTGAGTGTCAATTACTACAATTGAAAGTTATACTGAAACAAATTTTGTCGAACTTTTGAGTTATTTTGTTAACAAACAGTAATTGTTAGTTAAGGTTCCCTTTCATAAGAACTTTCTGTGTTCGATACCAGGGCTTCATTTCAACGAATGATTTTTCACGCTGGTAAGCAAACCAGAGAAAAGAATTTGACCAAAATACTAAATCAAATTTTATCCAAATAAATCTCTCCAATTTAATATATAATTAGAACAGATGCTGGATTGAATTTGTAGTGACTCCTCTTGAAGACGAGTCAATTCATACTTCGGAATTAAATACACAGTGAAGCGTTAAATTTATAATAAGCTAATCAAATAATATTAAACTTGAGATTTAGGCCTCTCAGAAGAGTAATCCAAAACATTTTATAGATATGACGAGGAGTTATATGCTGCATTAAAGTGTAAACTCTTTCTCTCTAAATATGGAAGTTGTTTGCCGCGATAACGAAGCAAACATTGAATGAGAAAGCTCATGAATAAGATGATTTCAGTGAACAAATACATGTGTCCTTGTAGAAGACATCCCAGGAAAGATATGTCTTCTGCACCTGCAGCCAAATTAAGCTCGCCTCAACGGCACTACGATAAGGGTTCAATCTACTGATCGGCTATTTCACTGCCTCAATTCCATGATAAAATCGTGAAATAAGCACAATCGTCCGCATTTATTCCTCTAATCGTCCGCTAGATGACGTAATTTTTAGTTATCAACAACGAAACATGGAGATAATGTTGACAAAATATTTTTCAATTTCATTTTGAGACTTGTGAGGTAGGAGTTGCAGATTCGAACCTCACATAGCTGTCAAGATTTTCCAATGCCTAAAATCGTCGTCTTAAGAGGCTGTGCCAAAGCTTCATCGCTGACGGCACACTGTGGCGACTATTCCTATACCATCGCTGGGAGCCACTAAACCTACATGGGATCTACGTTGGTGATTGCCTCATCCATGAGCAGGATGCGGTTGTGCGAGAGAATGGCGCGAGCCAGACACGCGGGCTGCCGCTGCCCCACACTCAGGTTGCTGCCGCCCTCCTCCACAGTCTGATCCAGACCATCGGGGCTCGCCTGCACCACCTCCTTCATTTGCACCTTCGTACATCAAATAAAAGTTATGCATAAATATAGTAATTAAACTTGAGGATCTTAAAAAACATAAAATGATCGTGAGCACTGCTTAAATTTTTTTAAGACCCAATTGCTGTCATGATCTTAAAAATTCACTATAAGCACTTAAGCGAACAGTAGGATAACAAGGAATTTAAGATGCAGTTCTAATAATAACAAATTGAAATTTTTTGGAAAATTCTCTATCAGTAATACAGAAACATTCGTTCGTTCATTCGTAAGCAATCGCGTTTTGGGAAATATTCCCTACACACTGGAAGTTAGGGTGGCGCCTTAACATATATCTGTTGGTCACTGAATAACTAATTTGACTAAATAACACCATTCATCTATATAAGTAAATAATAATAACAGGATATTTGGTAATGATAACAGGATATTTTTAAAGAGAATGCGTTTCGGAAGCGATGGTTCGGCAAAAAACCCTGGGTTGCATTTCAAATGCCAAAGTGAGTCGAACAAAGAACGAATAACTCTAAGCGATCACCATATACGTGAAGTGCATTCCATAGTTGCTCATCTGAATGCTTGTTGAACGGGTCCAAGTTCATACGAAGAGAGCCATTGAATAGTACAGGATCCTGTGAAAAAATATGCGTTTATAAGCAATGATCTCTTATGCATCATTATTAAGTTTTACAAATCGTGTTATTTTTTTAACTGAGATATCGAAGTAATGGCCGTAATGGAGGGAATTTAAAGAGAAATGAGAAATTTGGAGGATTGTTGGAAAAAAGGAGTGGTAAATCCTGGTAATTCCCAAATATCCCACTTGAGGGATGATGGAAATGTTCTTGCGGAGAGTGTGCAGTCCGAGCTTGCCGATGTCAACGCCGTCGATGTTGATCTGTCCGGTGGGGTCCGTCAAGCGCAACAAGCAAGAGATGAGCGACGACTAATTACCTGCCCTGTATGGCCCACGATGCCGATCTGAAATAAACATCGCAGGTTATTCTGACGTCCGAGCGTCACGAGGAGGATTTGAAAAGGGCAATTAAATTTAAAATACGAGACTCATTTGTTTTGAAGAGGCACTTGCGATTGGTTATGAACTGTTGGCTATAAAGCAAAATTACGAAACAATGGATGATGCTCAACTCAAATGCTATTGCAGGTAACTGAAAAATATAGATTTGAGGACATTTGGGATTGTTGAACTTAATTTCAGTGAAAATAAATTTATGTGGTCACAACGTGAATGAGCACACTCCACAATAATCGTGATGGTTGATCATTTCATTAAATTAACACATTATATAATATGGATTGAAAGTAGTCATTGGAGTAGCTTATATAATGTTGTCGGGGACAATGAATAAATTTGTAAATGAAATTTTAAAGTAGCACGTGATATATAATCCCGTGCTGACATTCTCCATCGAAATTTCTTCACAAGATACGTAGAGATAACGTACTTTTTCTCCTTGGGTTATATGGAATGAGACGTTCTTCAGCACCAGCGGCTGCTGCTCCTCGTACCGAAGGCTTACGTTCCTGAATTCAAAGTGCTTGGCCACCCTGGCTTTATGTTTTGGTCTGAAAGTAAAGTCAAAATTTTTATCCGAAATTTCACAATATAATAAACAAAAATTGTCTCTCGATGAGCGCTTTAGAGAAGTTTGCAACATAGCTTCCAATATTTCAAGAGAATAATAGAAAATATTGTCAACCTATCTAGAATATTAGTGTTTCTTCAATTAATTTGGTCATATATGCGTTCCCTTACTAAGAATTAATAAATAAATAACCAACATGTTCAATTCTTCAATTATTATTAATTACTGTTATATGCACAATTTCCGACTTGCATAAAACACTTTATTCACTTATATACCAGACTTTGCACATTGAAACTCGGTGTATTGGCTCATTCGTGGTCTTCAATAATTAGTGAGCTAATAAAAATTCTATTTACCGCAAATAGATAATAAAAATTCCTCACTGCACGATTTTTTTGATAATTTGATAGCAAGGAGTCCTTATAAGGTTGCAAAAAAGATATATTTAATTATTAATTAAAGATTGGGCTTTTTACTCAGGAAAGAAGCAGGTAAATTAACGCCCATGATAATTTTTGCCTTGTGTTTCAGCTCTCAAGCACTGCTCTAGCTCGGCCGGACTCAGCTGCTGGACTGTGTCTAGTACTGGACTGGATTTAGTATATCACAGTAGCGCCGCTGTTTGTCATTCGTCATCGTCAAACTCCATCACCCTCTCTCTGAAGACTTTTGCTCTACTGTACAATCTACCTTCGTCTATGATCAGTGGGGCCTCTGCATGGCTGCAGTTCACTAAGCGCCAGTACCCGCTCCACAGAAATCATTTGGTTCTCCACCTCGGCTGACTGCCGAACGCCCCACTGAAGGGTGTTGGTGAGCATCAGTGCGCAGTAGATGGCTAGATGGCCAGTCCAACATCACCACTGCGGTGGCCTGTTTGTCGCAGTAAAGTTAAATAGAAAAATAAAAATAAAGCTCTTGTTCCCATGTTATAGTTGAATGTGGTTCAACTTTCTCTGTGCTGTATTGGAACTCCCAACCTGGATTTTGCAGTTACCAACCGCATGTATGTGTTACTAAGAACTATTGATAAGCCTTTTTTGTCGGGTATGTGCCATACCCGTGATCAATAAGGGACACCAGCATCGGGTGATAGTTTGCATAACGTATTCAGCTGCAGCTACCAAAATACCTTCACCAGAGTTGCCGATTCAAGTTTTCCGTAAGCAGTTGGCCACATTAAGATAAATAAATTTCACCTCACTACCTCATTCCCTTCTTAATCATCATCATCGTCACACTTTTCATCCCGCTCTAAAACACCAAAAATATTTAACATCTTAAAATAACTGAGCAAATGAATATGTATACTCGTATAATCAAAGAACGAAACGTAGGGGTACAGAGAGCATGCATTCTTCGTTTCATCAAATTTGCTCACGAAGTCGCATCTTCGTTAAAATTATAAAAAGGACAAGTATTTCATTTGCATACTTTTATTTATCTATTTTTAGAAGATTTTTTAATTTATAACATATAATCTGCAAAGAAATGAATCATAATTGCTCCACACACTAACTTTGATCAGCGAGACATGTGATGATGACGCAAGCGACGAAGAAGGACGAGTGGCCGTCAAGTGCCAGTCCGTACCATGCATTGCGTCGTAGCTGCACTCGTTGACCACGACGACATGTGTAAATCCTGCACATCCCAAATATTTTCTTGTCATTACTGTCAATCATTGCTACTTGCAGCGAGGAACTTATTAGATTCTTTTTAAGGGAAACTTCCACATTTACACTAGCCTCCAGAAAAACTTCCACATTTACTAACGGATCTTTCTGTAACTTTACACATTTATGTAAAACCCAAAAACAAACACATTTTGTTCGTATGATATTTTCGGAAAAATTGATAGAAAACGTGAAATTCATAGAAAATGGACAAAAATAGGGGTACTTAAAAAATCTATCACCTCCTAGAGTTTTGAAGCTACAGCAATGAGACATGTACCATTCGATTTGTAAAGACCATACCAATCGATTAACGAAGCCTCCATTTTTTATTTTTGCCTTAGTTTTTTTTCACGCATTTTTCCGTTTTCTTCTCATTTTTTCTCATTTTCTTCAAATTCCCCCCTTCCCCCCTATTTTGAATTTAAACTATCCACAAATCTAAAAAAGGGATTCGTTGCTCGATAGGTATGGTCTATACGAATCGAATGGTATATGTCTCATTGCTGTAGCTTCAAAACTCTAGGAGGAGGTGGGTTTACCGTGACAATAAGTGTAAATGTTGAGGAGAGCTCGACAAAGTCCCACGCGCATCGCAATATGCCCTCAATGTAGCAAGGATACGAAACTAAACGTTACTGGAGCTCGATTCCACTTAAGGATTGTGGAAGCGACTGCATGCACACCTCCTCGTGCAAAGCCAGGCGGATTACTGAGCTGTTCCTCAAGCAGGCACTGTATTTAAAGTGCTATGAACCGAATTAACTCCTATCTAATTTATAAAAGAACTCCCCCACCCTCCCCCCTTTCATGATCTGTCCTGAACGCATAAATCAACGTATAGAGATGGTAATGGTACCGTTGGATAGGGCAGAATGTAAGCTTTAAGATGAGTATAAAGCCTAAAAAAGCCAAATTTACGACTTGTAGGCTAGACCCCCCCTTGACAATTCATGAGGTTAAATTTTAAAAAATGTATTAGTAGATGCATCGAATCTGAATTGGCAAAGTTTGATTATTAACGATGAAAGTATAAAATTTGTAATTTTGAACTTGAAGCAATGCTTACTCATCCCGATATAGTAAACTACACAAATGTAGCCCGTTGTGTTGGGGCCACATGAGAGCCCATATAGGTTTACGTTCAATAGCTGAATGTTGATTTCCCAGTCCATATCGCTCGATGAAAATTTTGTTAACTGATCTAGTCGTTTGCCTCAAATTTGAGCTCGAGGGGCGACGCAACGCTCCATTAATTCGATCTAATTTGGGAGGTCTTCGTGACAGCAACGTACGTGTTGCTAGTTTCAGGATCGAACATACTGTACTTCTACCTCGATTTAGTGTGCTTTTTTTAGCAAGTTAGGTGCTACATTATTCCATATTTTATAGTCGGCGTTGATCAATATCAAATCTTAACTATTGAAATGTTGAAATCTTCTTATTATCATGCTTATAGAGTAAGGATTTGTTCATGCAAAGCTTCGCAGTCGCTGATATCCCGCAATCATACCTGAATGTCATCGAAGCCTCTGACGAAGGAGAGCTGGGTACTGGAAGCCCTGATTGTGATGTGGTCAAGCCATCCAGTGATGTGCCCAGGTGTGTGAACACTGGGCTGCGCGCTGCGGAAAAATTCCTTTTGTCGATTGGCAAAGAACTGGCTGAAGGACTAGGCAAAATTCCTTTGTAAGTTGACAAAAAAACTGGCAAACTGTGCGCTGCGGCAAAATTCTCATTGATATTTTTTAGCTACAGTGTATCCTCAATAATTATCATTCCAGGCATGATGTAACAATAATAATGAATGTTTAGTAAAAACGTTTGTCCCTTTTAAACCTTTGTCTTGTTGAACACTTTTGTGATCTAAATTAATGGTTGTTACTTTAGGTCTAGAATTTGGAATTCATAACCCCAACCTCGTTCGAGAATTTGTTTAGAAATAAATTCTTGCTATATTATAGAGAAGCGCTAATAAAGTAGGTATGGGAAATAGTATGTGACCAGTTGGATTTATTGATAAGTATGAGTGCATTTTCATTGAAAAAAGACGGCAAATTTTTGTATTCGTAAAGTAATATTAAACGAAACATTAACAAGAAGAACAAAAAAATCCCAGTTGAATAAAAAGAACCTGAATGTGAATAAAGTTTTATGTGAGCGAGCTGATATCGGCCGCCATGGATGTCCATTAGCAACGTATAAAAGGGCTTCACTTAGAGTCCAAAATATCAAAATTCGGTGGATCATCATGAGGGCCATCACCAACCGATGTAACTTGAGAACAGAAACAGAATGAGTTATTCTCGTTTATATTTTTAAAAGTAAAATTAATTTTATTTGGAACCGGAAAAGGATTATATTATAAGCAAAGAGGAATGGGTTGTATGTATAATATTGTGTTAAAATTGAAGTACGAATAAGTAGATCAGAGGAAAAAATCGGATTTTTATAGAAAGATTTTTTATCAAAACCAGGCTAAATTCTCACTAATTGCTTCAAGTCTCTTGATGTCCCGTGCGGAGCGTAAGTAAAGGAGTCGCAAGAAGCTGAGGACGACACCTAATACGACGGTTGGGAGGAGCATGTAGGGGTTGATGAACGCAATCATCGCAATAATTCCCACTGTGTTCAATGAGATCTGGCGAGAAAACGGACATTGGTGCTTTCTATGTTTCGTGTCATTATTTAAGTTTAATTAATCATCCACTAACTTGAGGCACTCCCCAATTAAAATAAAATCGTAAGCATGAAAGGTTCCTCAGGAATTGTGTCAATATATTTCCGACAGCAAGAAGCTCAAAGTCTCTGGATTTCAACTAAAAAGAGTTACATTCATAAGATCACTTGGATGAATCCTGCATTCGCAAAACTACTAATGTGTTTGACAGTGCACACAACAATAACATGCATTAATTACAATAATGACAATCTTCTTTCATTCATTCTTTCATTCATTAATGACCCACCAGCTGCAGTACATCAGCGCGGCCCACAATTAACCCCCGATTATTCAAAAACTGATTTTCAGGGTATCTTTTAACGTCGAGACTGACAGCCGAAAAATTTGCACCTGCAATTTGCAAACCTTCACTCTGAGTTTGAGTCTGAAGGCCCGTTCACACTAGGGGCAACACACGAGAAACAAGTGCCTCAAAGCGCATGCAGAGGCGCTTTGCAGCCTCTGCATGCGCTTCTTGACCGATTGACGAGCTAGCGATTGACAGCTGGGCCATTCCTCATGCAACACAAGCGCGGCGCTTAGTAGATAGCTAGCTATTAAAGAATTGATATCACTTGTATGCTTAAATCGCAAATTAACTAAGAATTTAATTCAAATTAAAAATTTAAATTAATTAATTAAATAAATTCAATTCGTTCTATGGTTTCAATGTATTAATTTGTGATTTCTGATTCTAGATTCTACGAACTGACGATGGAGCTGGTCTCCGAAACGTTTTCTGTAAAGATATGAATTTTTGTGGACTATTCGTTGCTTTTAAATTCTTAGTTAGTAAATAGCTGTCTGTGGTCTAGTAAGGTTGATTGTCAGTACGCTGGTCCGGCACACCAAATGTTGACTAACACCACTCTCGTTTGGAGTCATTCTCTAGTAGAGCGCCTAATTGATCTTTATAGAGAACACGAATGCTTATGGAGTGTTTGGTCAAAGGAGTACAAAAATCGAAATGCAAATGATGTAAGTTATTTTTACATGACGTGTTTAGTTATGTGATTTAAGCAACTCCTGACAATTTATTCATGACCCTTCAGCGATTTCAAAGGATGATATAATATCGGTACGAATATTGGAACTTTTTATTTAAGAATAGACTATGTTTTTTATAAACTGTATCTATTTGAATGTGCTAGTTCTCTAATTACGATGCCTATGCTAAATTCTCGTTTACAACTGGCATAGTGCGAAGAATGACGGACCGCAGCACACCCGAAAACAATGGCCCACAGCTCAAATTCGGTTACATCCATCCTCATTGACGTCTAGGTGGCAACTGGTGTTCAAAGCGGAAAGCGCGCCGTCTCAAACTACCGAGTACAAAAGTAGTGTGAACGGTTGTGCGCGGTGAGGCACTGCAGCAAACGACTCAAAGCGCATGTCGTTGCCACTAGTGTAAACGGGCCTTACGGAAGTATTGCAGGTACACAGCAGACGAGACGGAGCCTCCCGCACGCTGCTCTTCCGGCCGCGGAATGACGCGCAAAGTCGAGCATCGCTTCAACGAAACTTTGGCGTCGTCCCTGCGCGGGAAAATCAACGCGTTAATTTCTACAAGAATTTATGGCATTTACTGCCGATTTTTGTTCAGTCAAATCCTGTGAAACTTGATCTTATAACCGTGAATGTGGTAATCCTTTTACTTCAAAAATATTAGAGATAATTAGCACCTTAGTACTATATCCTGTTACAATTGCTGCCTTTGCGTTTACGTGAACACAATCTTCCCTTAAGAGGATGGATCTTATATACTGCAGCTGCAAAACCTTGCATTGATTTGTTTTATATGCGTTCCAGATATCAACATGTAAGTTAATGATTATTTTGATATACAGCTGAACATTTTTATTATATATAAAATCTTGTAAGCAAAAAATATTAGTTGATGAACTTTAAATTTAACGCTTGGTTTATTCCTATCAAATATGAATTTAGCAGTAGTTTGTACTAGCGATCTTTAGTTCAGTGACTCCAGAGTGTATCAATGCTGATCAACTTTACTAGCTTAGAATTAACACAGCCGTAGCCGTTGCACATTGTACTCCAGTTTAAGTATTCAACAACTGTACGCATTGTTTCAATAGGTTTTGCAGTATGACAGGCCTACAATACAAATACAAATACAAATTTTTATTGCAAAAAGCAATCACTATTTTTTACAACACTAGAGCGGTTTTAATACACCATTGAATAAACAGTGCAGACAACGTCGAATTGTAAATTTGTGAATCAAGTACATAATCAATAGTTCTCCAAATAAAATGCAACAAATGAAGTGTACTTTTTCCTATTGAGTACATGCAAGCGAGACATTGAAACCATGTTGTCATTACAGGGATTACAATGTTTATCGTAAATGTCAATGAAAATCTTGATGAAAAGGCCCGTTAGGTGGTATATTACCGTTTAATTAATTCGGTGTACAGGAAATCTAGACCCAGCATATGACAATCGAATTTGGTTGCATTTATAACGTTATAAGTATTTCAATATATGAAATAATTGGGCTTGAGTTCGCTTTGAGATGGTTATAAGTTCTGTTTAGATTCCGTTTTACTTGATTTCCGCAAGTTACTTCTTCTCATTTAGGTAGCTAATTCATACATGGAAAGGCATCAAGATTTAAATTTGACCACAGTTAACCACAGTTTCTTCTTGGGAAATCCTCTGAAAAATTAGGAAAAACATTTGTTATTACATTAAAATCTAATAATCAGCTGGAACTATTAGAATAGGGAAGATTATTATCCTAAGAGATGGTTCATAAATTTAAAATTTCAACTTCATGGAATCGTCTATTTATATTCTCTATCTAAATGGGAACTTTCCGAAAACTTCCGAGAGCTTTTACGAGAAACATTCCGCTTGGTTTTGTCTGTGCTGCCAAGAGTCGCCATTTACGTCTAATCTCTATCAATGAATGAGCGGGAACGAGAATCGTCACAATTTTTTCCACGTTTCTTTTCCATTCAATAGGTGATAAAACGCATGTTATGACCAATCAAACCCGTCAAAAAACATAAATTAATTGCCGCTATTATTGTAATTAATATCATATGCTCTAATTTACCGTAGTGTTCCAGTCATCAGCGTCAGACTTTTTTGCTTTATTTCTTCGGTTATTATGATTACTAAAGAAGAGACTCCATTTAACTCCAATCTCATTGGTGATTATTTAAGAGCTTTGGATAAGAGTCCATCTAGCTCCACGTCTATAAGGAATTCAGTTGTTGAAGCAGTCATAATATCAGGAGTCCGATTATTG
>NW_025943994.1:0-1634 GCF_000764305.2 Hyalella azteca | reverse complement strand
CAACGTTTATGAATGATGAAGAATGATGAATGTTGGAGGGTAATAGGACATAAGAGAGTAAGAGGGTAATAAGGACATCAGACACATGAAAACAACTTTCATTCATTTTGCCGATTGTTTTCCAGGCTAGCAACGTTGAAACAACGTTACATAGACGTAAATTCTACGTTAAATAAACGTTGATTCAATGTCAGGGATGTCAGTGACAATGTCACTGACACTGAATAAACGTTTATTTAACCTAGAATTTAATTCACTGTAACGGTGTTTCAACGCTACTAGCCTGGAAAACACTCGGCAAAATGAATGAAAATTGTTTTCACGTGTCTGATATCCTTATTGCCCTTGCGTGGGTCATCCTGACACAGTTTGGCTTTTCAAAAGCACGTATCAGTGCTACGTGTCGGAATGTGTCACTATTAGGGCAATACGATCCATTCTTGGTTCACGTTATTGTCTTGCACGACGAGCTCCTAACATTCATTTCACATTGAGTTAAGTTGCGCACAATGTTGCGCTACATGACATTACGTGTTGAGATGTTTCAAAATTTCATCAACTCGCTACATTACATTGGGCTTAAAACATAATACTTTTAAATGTGAACGGAAGCATTCAAGTTCACATCAAAATTCTTAACTTTAAAGGAGCGGATGTTTTATTAATTTTTTCAACTTTTGGGGGGCCAAATGTTACAGAATCAATTAAGCTTGTATTTTCCCATGTATTGAAAAATATTTAATTAATTAATGTGAAAATGAAGTACCGATCAATGAAATTCTACATAGTGATAGGGTCGCAGCAGCAGCGATGCATATGCAGTGGATGAATGTCCCAGTCTTGACACACTTCAGCAAGTAACTCAGTCGCAATTACGAGGCTGGTTTATTAAAGGAACATGTCGGGACATATTTGCATGCAGTTAACCAGGCAATTGCTCCGGTTCCAAGAAAGCCATTAGCAGATAAATGACAGTAGCCGGGAATTGAACGTTAAAATAAAGCCATGATAAGGACCAGAGAATTTAATCGTGATTAACCCAGCAGCTCTAAAAGTTAGGATTTACAGGGCAGTTTTTGCATAATATGAGGTAAAATATCAAAATACTAAATCATTAATTAATGCTGATGTTTAAGACAATAAGTGCTTATTTTAAAAGAGTTCGTTACATCATAGACAATCTGAGCACCAACATGACATTAAATAATTAAACATGACATTAAATAATTAAACAACATTAAATTACAGTTTTTAAAAGCTAGGCTCCGAAAATAATCGCATAAAAAATATTTGCCCAACCTGTATACAGGCTACGCAGGCCACGTTTAAACAGCCTTTAAATTGAGCCTTTACCGCGACGTGTTTGTTATGGCGGCGGCGGCGGCGAACACCGCGGCTTTTGTTGCGCGTGAAACACTGGGAGCTGCGCCCCCCCTGGTCTCTTAGAGGGGGCCTCATGAAGCCCATACACCCTGGCCTTGTAGAGGGGGCCTCATGAAGCCCATACACCCTGGCCTAGTGAAGGGGGCCTCATGAAGCCCATACACCCTGGCCTAGTGAAGGGGGCCTCATGAAGCCCATACACCCTGGCCTTGTAGAGGGGGCCTCATGAAGCCCATACGCCCTGGCCTAGT
>NW_025943993.1:0-440 GCF_000764305.2 Hyalella azteca | reverse complement strand
TAAAAACAGAACTGACGATGATAGTTTATAATATGATGTTTAGATAAGAACAGAGCTGACGATGGTAGTTTATAATATGATGTTTAGATAAGAACAGGGCTTAAAAGAAACCCAGACAAGACTTCCATGAACGTGAAATGATATTAATAATTTAAAAATGCTCGTGGAATCGTGCGCTTAGTATTTTGATAGAAGATTTTTTTAATTTCCATGAAGTGTAAGGAGTTCCAAACAAAAAGATGTCCAGAAAAATAGTGAAAATGACACACTGTGTTCAGGTTCATACGACAAAAATGACTAAATTGTTTACATTTAGACAGAAATTGCGTATTTTTAATTAAACGCGTCATGCATTTTATCACAAAAACAACCATGTTACCTTATTGATGGAGGCGGTGTAGTTATTTCCTTGTCAACCGAGCAGAAATTTCGTCGGCGCT
>NW_025943992.1:0-1808 GCF_000764305.2 Hyalella azteca | reverse complement strand
ACAAATGCTTATATTCCATGCCTTATTAAATGCTTTTATTCCATGCTGTAATAAATTCTTTTATTCCATGCCGTAATAAATGCTTTTATTCCATGGCGTAACAAATGCTTTTATTTCATGACGTAACAAATGCTTATATTCCATGCCTTATTCAATGCTTTTATTCCATGCTGTAATAAATGCTTTAATTCCATGCCGTAATAAAGGCTTTTATTCCATGACGTAATAAATGCTTATATTCCATGCCGAAATAAATGCTTATATTCCATGGCGTAACAAATGCTTTTATTTCATGACGTAACAAATGCATATATTCCATGCCTTAATAAATGCTTTTATTCCATGCCGTAATAAATGATTATATTCCTTGCCGTAATAAATACTTATATTCCATGACGTAACAAATGCTTTTATTCCATGCCTTAATAAATGCTTATATTCCTTGCCGTAATAAATGCTTTTTCTTAAACTAGAATAAAGGAACTAGAGCTGTGACACCAAAAAGTTGATAAGTAATTATCGTATAGAAGCTATGAAGAAAAATAATCAATAAAATACACTCTCAATTCCAGTCAAGACAGCTAAATAAATTCCCGATACGTAAGAAATATGTGCTAAATATTGTCTCAACCTAATTATTGTATAGAGTGTAACTGTAGCGGTCTCGTTCAGGATTTTGAATTAATGTAATAAAATATTTAGAAATTTAGAATTAGATTTAAATTGTAAAAATAAGATTTTGTTTATATGAACGTCTCCTCGATGAATACAACAGCAGTAGTTAACTTAATTCCAACTTTTAGTATTTAGATTCATTTCACCGGAACCTCTTATTAGAGTAAGTACCAAGTGTTGCCACTGTAATCGCATAGTAATTGCTCTGTTAAATAGATGAACTGATTTATAATGATTATAATCTTTTTCTACTAACTTGTATTTGTGTAACATGAGATTATCTGTTATTCATACAGAGACCAAAAAAGTGTCTTTATTTGTCCCGAAATCAACGTGAGACGCTTTATAACGAATATATTCATTAACCCACATTCCTAACCCATGCACTTGTTGGCGCTGGGATGTCACTCACTCAACTGCATGGCGGGCTACTGAACGTCTCTTGTTCAGCACCGACTTGCATACCAACAAAATACACCATCTTTGTTGCTTGTGACGATGTGTCTTGTCCGACACTTAGTTCATTAGATGAACGACCTTCCTACAAGTGTGTTGGTAAGAGCAAGATAAGTGCCACATGAGTGAGTGAGTGGGGTATAAACTGAAGTAGTTAAGTCTGTGCGCACGTAAAATTTGATGAGAGTAACTTTTTGTGCGATAACACGTTTGATATTTCAGCTTAGTTGTATGGTTTGGTGTCATAAGGATACATCTGGTGACCAGAATCATGGATTATCAAATTGTGAGCTAATCGTTGAATATTGTGATCATTTATCAAGTTTGTATCACGAAAACATCAATATGTATATACATTTTTCGGTCAATGCATGCAACGTTGCGATGGATAACGTATGCATGAATATAAAAATGTAACTCAGTACTCACTGCAGCGAGTGATAGAGAGCGCATTTTCTCGTCGACGAAAACGTGAAGTCACGGGCGGACAGACGGACGGACGGACGGACATGGCGAGCACAATAGCTCCTTCTTTCCATAAATGAGAAAATGCGCTAATAATCCAATCATTAAATTGCTGTTCAACGGAATACGAACGGTACGGCCTCACCAACGGAATACGAACGGTACGACCTCACCAACGGAATACGAACGGTACGGCCTCACCAACGGTATAC
>NW_025943991.1:0-1267 GCF_000764305.2 Hyalella azteca | reverse complement strand
AAAGCAGCAACAAAGAAAAAATGCCAGGTTTGTGTCTGCATAGTTTTGTCATACGTCTGGCATAGTTTTGTCAGATCTCATAAACAATAAAAACCCTTATCTAATTTATTTGATCGACATTTCCGCATATTTTGGGTTATGGGCATCATCTTTCAATCTTATTCTAAGCTTCAATTTCTTCGTTGGTGTTCTGAAAAAAAGATTCGAGGAATTTTCGGCCGAACTGGCAGCAAATGGAAATTTGCTAAATAAATGCGGCGCCGAGCAGCCCCAAAATCCTGAAGGCCAATTCCCAGTGAAAGTGGCCGCCAGGTCAAAAACTGCACCTAATTACCCTTGTTAAATTTACTGATCCCAACATGTTGGGTGTAACTGAAGATTTTTAAATTCGGGTTAGAAATTTCAAGATTATAATTAATTTTCATAGTTATTTTATCGGAAAACGTAGCCATGTTTTTGTAACTCATAACTGCAACGACCGATTAATCCAGCTGCAGAACACTGGCATCGTCCTCGCGCTACAAAGGCCCCGCAAACTGACGCTGTGTAACTTCGGTGCCATCGGCCGGAGCTCTTTCCTAAACGTGAGAATTTTGGACGATTTGTGGGATTTATCGAATAAAATATGCATCTTAACAATGAAACTAAGAACTATGCATGATGGGCTTACATGTACATTCTACAGTACCAGCTTCCATTCGAAATATTATGTGCAAACATATAATGCCGTTTACTAAATGACATTCTCCATTTCTTTCTGCGGTCGTAAAGATTACATTTACGTAAATCACAACTCATTTCTTCCATTCGATCAAAAAAACACATATATTATTCACGACATGCTTCTTTTTTCAGTTATTATTGATTTAAATGGGTAGTTAAGATTTCAATTTCCTGGTCTTGTGACTTAGCATTGTAACTAACTCACCCTAAGATAATCTCTACTGTGAGAGCTGATATAGTTGTTTCTTTTTGGACTTCGATCGCCTTCAATTCATGAAAAAATATAAAATAAAGTTAGATCCACCGGAGGCCTGTGCATCAAATAGAATGAAGGAATAAACACCAGTGACAATAGTTTACAAATCTCCCCTAAAAAACATCAGGGCATTGGAGCAATCAATCAATAAAATTATAAATTAATTATTATTAAATTAATTTAATTAATTAGTATTAAATTATTAATAACAAATTATAAAATCAGTTATTTAAATTATTGGTTAAAATTTTACAACAGTCACACGCTTTTATTTTTGCATATCCCATT
>NW_025943990.1:0-340 GCF_000764305.2 Hyalella azteca | reverse complement strand
ATGGAAAAATCCATATCGCCATCTCATTTGCGAGTGGAGTAAAGTCTATCCTAATTAGTGAAGAAACGCTTAGGGAAGAGCCGAGCCTGTTCGAAACCTCTCGGCTTTCAATCAGGGCCTTAATTCTCTATTATGGATTAAATACAAATCCGTACTCATTGAATACCACAACGAACGTATCGCCAAAAACGAACGTATCGCCAAAACATTCCATTTCACGAGGTTCAGTTTTGCGTAGTCTGTGGCAATTGAAATGCCAGAGAATGTTTCAAAAAACGTTCGAAGTTTTTATCGTGCAAACAGTCGCACTGCATCGGAGGGCTCGAAGACTTGAAGTCGA
>NW_025943989.1:0-2220 GCF_000764305.2 Hyalella azteca | reverse complement strand
CATTTACTCAAGATTTAAACCAATTTCTTAAGTATGATAATGCTGGTATCCAGGATACTTTACTGGTCTACTTATAGGACTCAAAAATGAACTTGAGGGAGAGTCTAAAAAACTCTCTGCTTTGTCACTATGGATGCTAGTATCCAGGATACTTTACTAGTCTACTTATAGGACTCAAAAATGAACTTGAGGGAGAGTCTAAAAAACTCTCTGCTTTGCCACTATGCGAGTATATTGACTACGCGAGTCGAACTGACGCGAGTCGAACATGTCCAGGTTACTTCTGACTCTTCCGCGTTCCGCTTGCGGATACGGAACGTACAGTAATCGTACGGGATTGCGCGAACTGCAGAAGTCAAGATTAAAGAACCACACCGCAAATCATTCATTCACTAATAAGTGCTAATTGCATCAAAAACACAGGTCACAGGCACCGGAAGAAATCTATCTTAATTATAAATTTTCATTTTTATTGCAACGATGAAGGTTAATTATAGAGGCGAACAACAAACATTAATAAAAATGAAAATAGCTTCAGAGGGACACATCACACTCGAAGATCGTTCAGCGTTACTTGAAATCTACAGACGATGTTGCCATTCCATTCAGATGAAAACTGTGTCTAAATCAGAACTGTGTCGGACGGCTCCGCGGCCCGCGCCGAGTGGAATCGATGACCGTGATTTACGCGAACGCGTGCGCGAACGAAATATAAAAAGCTATATATACGCGAGAAAATTCCCCGTTTATATACATCTTCCTGAGTGTGGTACTCAAACAAATATCCGGTTACCTGAAAAGAGAGTAACCGACATTAAATACTAATCAACATAACAAATATAACAACAACAACAAACAATTAAACGGCAGATTTAAAGTCAGCATGTACGTGGTAGAAAACTTACATTACATTACGGCGGTAGTTAGAACATGTCAGCTCGACGGGTACATTGAGACTGATACGGTATAGGTATTGAAGCCTGACCATGTAACATCAGATAGTCATCTTATTATGAACTTTATTCATATAGAAATCAGGACTATATATTACAACACCTACCAAATCCCTATATTTAATAATATTCCCACACTGTGTGTGACTATATTTGGCACGTGGTGAGACGTATTCCGACCGCACTTCAAATTGTACTAATACGTAATTCCGACATCCACGTGTTTGAATTTCGATCGCTGTGTGAGCTGTATTGGAATACGACACAGCTTTGAATTAGAACACTATTGAATATTGAGCACTACTTAAGTAGGCTTTTAATTAACAGTTATTAAGCTTTTAATTAAGAAAATTTTAATTTTTGCACACAGCTTGGAACGAGCTGTGTGTTTCCAATTCAAGTTCTGTCGGAATTAGTTTTTATGTGTCTAAATCCATTTCTCAACTTAATCATCTATTAATTTATTTACCACTTGAAATCAGCAAATACAAGTATACTTAAAGGATTCCTAATATATTCACAGAACCAACAGACGTATTTAAAAGTCTCAAACCATAATATTCTTTCTACACAAACAGTTTATCACTATTTGGTAGAGCAAGGTCAACTGTCAACTTTGACACATTTTTTGATGATCTCATTGGGTGGCATGCACCGTCTCTCTTTGGATCTCAACATTTTCCCGCTAGATAGCCCAGACCTAGCGTTTTGGCTGTAGTTTGATGCGCAAATGTATGACGTCACTATTTCAACCATCAACAAACGCATGGAACTAAAACAAAGCTTAATATAAAGGAAAAATTAGAGAGGTGTCGGAATTACCCATGATGTCGGAATATACTGCGTTTACCCTAATAGTGAAAGTGCACAATTCACTGACAATTGGGACAGGAGATTCCAAATGCAATGAAAATTTGCTAGTTTGATGCTGCAAGATTTAAGTAGGAGAATTCTGTTCCTGCCTCAGTATCAGTGAGCAGTTTGAGCTAGGTGTGTCTTATTGAAAGGAATGGGCTAGTAATTGCTGTTGGTGTTGGATTATTTCCAAACTAGTCCTTGAAGCAGCAGGCAGCCTAGCATGCATGGAAAATATCTATTACCAGTCATTCAAATGATTCCATACCTATGTACCAATATCATTCCTTGCCAGTTGCCACTTAGTCTGGTGTGGAAAACGTCTACCTTATCCTTTTGAACAGGCAGTCTGCTGCATGTAGTCTGGTGTGGAAAACGTCTACCTTATCCTTTTGAACAGGCAGTCTGCTGC
>NW_025943988.1:1280172-1285982 GCF_000764305.2 Hyalella azteca | reverse complement strand
CACTGGGGTTGGGTCGAGTCAGGAACAGGTTCTGTTAGTGATAGCTGATTGCTTGTGCCCATTGGGGTTAGGTCGAGTCAGGTACAGCCGTACAGGTTATGTTAGCGGAAAGTGATTGCCTATGCCCACCACACTGGGGTTAGGTCGTGTCAGGTACAGGTTCGGTTAGTGTGTTTCACCCCCCCCTCCCCCCGTATTGCGTCAAGTGAGGAAGAAGAGGCCAAGTTTCCTTGAGGCGTTGCTAGTCATTGACTTTTTTTGGTGGAGTGTAAATAAAAGATAAATTTCGCTTTAGATAACTTTGTAATCTAAAGCGAATGAGAGACATTGTTGTGAGATGTGTGTATTATAAAGGAAAAAGTGTAAAATGAATGAAGAAAAAGAAGAAGGGGGGGTGAGGTGGTGAATAACTGGTTTTACTAGCAAAATGCTGCAATGGTATATGCAAGGTAGAGTCCATTATAATTATCTTAAAAGGCATTACAGAGAAGTTACAGACTCGGACATTGACATTCTAGATGAAAGATGTCAAGTTTTAGTGTATGGGATTTTGATATAAGTATTTATGCTCGTTAAGATTTTGGTATGCATCCCACTCATATTTTAGTAGATGATTCATTTGTTCTGTATGTATTTGGTAAAAGATTTGATGGTGTCTGTGCCGACTTAAACATCATGGGCAGTCCTGACCTCCATGTTATGCAGCGCTGTTGTTGGGTGCACGCGCCCTGCCTGTTCCTTGTTGGGGGGTGCCTGGCCAACATCAACCCAACATCAACCCAACATCAAGCAATTAAGTATTAAATAAAAATTATTCTTTTCTACTTAGAAGTATAATTGCTTTTTCCTTTATTACTATTTTTTATTCGTTATCATTATATTTTGTTATTTGTGTTAATATTATTATCAGAATGATCAGCACTTTTTTAATGCCATATTTGTATGTATTATTTGTTCATCGTGAAAAGAAAATTCATGACTTTAACAGTATAAAAATTGTATAAATAAACAGTATAAACAGTATAAATAAAACAGTATAAATAAAACAGTATAAATAAAACAGTATAAATAAACAGTATAAAAAAATTCAACAGTATAAAAATTGTAACTCACTTTGTCAAAATTACCCTAAAACAATTTTATTATATATCTGAGTGGCGGTGAGCAAAATATATGGCCCCTTGAAATAGTTTGATACCTACGCACAATTTATTCTTACCAACTAAACACTATTATTTCTGGCAGCTTCATACCATAATATCAAGAGATTTTGAGGCGCCATCCGTCCGTATTATATTACCATGGTGTTATATAATTCAACGGCAGGCATGCTTGTTGCAAGAGAATTAGGTTAGCATAAATAAATCGTCGTAATAACTAACGCAATAAATACCAATGGCAAGATATGCGGGGTCGCTTATGTTAGCCGCAGTTATGTGGCGCTGTTGCCACCTGTCGTCAGCGGCGGACTAAACCCAGCCCGCGTTACCCGTTGAAATGAATAATGTGACTCGTCATCGCAGGTCGCATTCAGCGTTTCTGATGAATCAATTTATCCATAATAAATACATTAGTAAATGGTGAATAATCATAGTTATCATAGTTCAAGGTTAAGAATGAGTAAAAAAAAATGGTCAAGATTTCTGTTCGGTTTTGAACAATTTTTGAGGATCGTGGATGACTGGAACGTGATACGGCCTTAAGGTCCACAACTTTTATAAGAAATCTAACAGTATCAATTCTATTCCTTTTTACAACAATTCTCTTTAACTTCACTTCTTGTTTGTTTTTCTGTCTGTCTGTCTGTCTGCAACAAGTCTTATAATCGAAATTTAATTTAACTACTTATCCTATCGGACTGAAATTTTGCAAACTTGCGTAAAGTTGGAGACAATGCAGGAATCAAATGACAAAACAAATTATTTTTAAAAGTATTTTTTTAATATTAAAAAAATTGAAAAAAAATAATTTTATCAGCTACAAATCTTATAATTGATATTTGACACACACCTGTCCAATTGATCTGAAAATTTGCACACTTGTGTGAAGTCGGAGGCAATGCATGAATCAATTGACAGAATAAATAATAGTTTTGAAAAAAATATATAAAAAAATTGAAAAAATACTTTTTTAATATTCGAAGATAAAATGAGAAATTCATTGTACATCTTTAACATTGGAGACACTGGATTCTTTAGAAGTGTTGTCTATAAAAATAATTTTTAAACGTATATTATTACAACACTTCTCTTTAAATTCACTTCTTGTTGTGTGTTTGTTTGTCTGCTACAAAATTCACTTCTTGTTGTTTGTTTATCGCAAACATCGCAGAATTTGCACAGCTTGTGATGGGCCTCGAACATGCAATTCACTGCTCCAATACTACTGAGCTCAACTGCCCGGCCATCTCGCCGATTTGACCAGAACTGTCACAGGCAGCTGGATTCGAACCCACAACTTTCTGCTCCAATTCTGGTGCTCTGAACTACAGCCACTGGGCCACCCTGCCCTCCACCCTGTTAGTTCTGCCGACACTTGATTCCTGCTAACCTATAATTCTCGCAATAAGCCAGCCCGCCATTGAATTATATAACAGTTCAGTTGTTTCTATATAACAGTTAGACTCGATATAAGTTAGTTTCTATGTATAGCAGTTAGTTTCTAAATAACAGTTAGATGCATTATATAGTTATATTGCAGTAAATTTGATCATCTTAACTGAAGTTTACATATACTTGAGCAGCCTTGGCATAATATGATACAGATATGACTTTGAGCTAATTTTGTTCCCCCATAGTATACAGTAAAACAATATAAGGCTAGATTTGTTTGAAATTTGAATCCTTGTATTTATTTCTTCTTACCTTCTAATTTAAGCATCTCATCTATTATATCAACGCGCAGCCACGCCGTAATTGTCAGTGGGTGCGTTTTCCGTCACACCTTCACTTAATGTTTATATATTTGACCTGAAGTTGGTTCGGTAAGTGGATACGAGGATTAATGAGGCACGGAGTGAAGATTAATAGAGTCTTACTTATTAGTATACATGGCTTACAGTTTATGGGAACATAGATCAGCGAGTATGAGGTTAATAACACTTTCTGTCATAGGCTCACGACTCGATCTAACGGGAGTGAGGCAGAACAGAGAACGGTTGCGGATATGTTCCGACTCCGTAAATAAGTGCTCTATTGATCCCGTCACACAGCAAGAATGATTTTTTGCATCGTTGAGTTTGGGGGAAAAAACGCCAGCCAATTAGATTCAGAGAAGTTGTCGAAATATCTTTCATTCCCTATTTGAGGATTTAATTTAACTTTGTAAAATATTTTGTGAATAACCTGCAGCTTGATGACATCTGAGAATACAAATTAGTTTAACTATTTAACAATGATTGCCTAATCTCGGTCAGTAACTCAGATCACAATGTTGCGGGAGAGGGGGCTACACATATGGGCTACCCCAACGGGATAGTGAGAAAGAATACACAAACTATATACTTAAATGAGAGCTTTAACTATATATTTAATGAACAATATAAATAAATGAACAAGCGAATTCATGAGCGGTACATCATTAATCCGTAGCTACCAGACCGTAAATGTAAAGTTGAACATTTAATTCGGCTGGGCCAATCCGTACGTGTTGTCGCCGAGAGTAAGTCAGTCTATCGGAGATCGACTAGGTCAAATAAATTCAAATTGTTGGAGTCTAGCGGAGGAGCGCAGTGCTTGCTGAAATTACGCCGGGACTCTTCTCCAACGTTGCCAACAGGTTGCAGCTTCCTTCTACGCTGTTCCTTGAGTGGGAAGAACAGGTTCAAAGTTACGACCAAGTCCATGCAACGTACAGCGCCGGAAGCGTTACGGTCTTCGAGAATGGTACTCTAGCACCGCTTATACCTGCAGCCGCACCCGTCCATATGGCCGACGAATAAAGTAATCGAAATATAAGAACTTGGTTTTAAATAAATGGTTGACAGCAGCGTCGGAGGTAAATCCAAGGTATTTCCGTGCCAGACAACCGACCAATTACTGCGTCCTGCCACTCAATCGACTGTGAGCCGACCAAGGCTCATGTTCAATTTCAGTTACGAGTAATGCGTCGGAATGAAAGAAGAGTAAGAACGGCAGATTCTGCATTAATGAATTAGGAAAATTTAGAATTAGATCTAAAATAAGAATTAGATTTATTTCTGCAGGGGAACGTCAATACCTAGAACACGACAATAGTTTAAGTAAGGTTAAGATACTTGAGTAAGGTTAAGATACTTAAATAAGTTTAAGATACTTGAGTAAGGTTAATATACTCAAGTATGTTAAAGATACCTATATAATGACAAGTTACTGATATAATTAATGTTATGATAGAGATATATTCGTACCTCTTTTTAAAATATTTATGAAACACATGAGGTTTTATGAACATAAATTCATCAAGGCCATACACTTTTTCAAAACATTTTACAAGAGAGTTAGTCTCGTTAGAATGCATTCGTTGTATTTATCAAGACTTCGACTTCACTTCTATGGTACAAGTTCCAGAAAATGAGGTTGGGATTCCCACGTCGGGCTCAAGTCGATCAAAAAAGTTTTATAACGACAAGCTTGTGATAGTTCAAACAACTTTTGAAATAAAAAAAAGGTTTGATGAGATATCTGCTGAAGCAATTACGAAATTTTCAGGAAATAAGGATGTCAAAATAAGTTTTCTTCAATAAAAGTCTAAAAATCGAAATTATTTCGCGTGTTGCAAAAAACAAGTTTTTGCTCACGGTTCTTGGGTCAGAATTTTACTCGATATATATAGCGCTACTCACTTAACTACTGATTTTTTAATCATGTATGATATAATATTCATTATGTAATCACTGATCAAGCGTTATATTCCTGATTATATTAGTCATTCAACTCGCACATGACGACCAAACTAATTGTAGAGCACGTACGAAGAATTAAATATCACTCAATAATATTCATTCATGAATATGATACCGCTATTTATAGATGCTTAACTGAGTCATTCAAAATACAAATTCAAATACTTCAGTTAGTATCAGAATACTTTGAGATGCTTCATTTAAACACGGTTCATTCACTTTCAAAACCAGATTCAAAATATGATTAGAGCGATGGAAGAATTTATCTAATTGAGAGACTTTTTTACCTTAAACTTTACACTTTCCTAATTAATTATAATATAATTACATTAAACAGGGAATATTTTAGCAATATCATGTAATATTTTTTATGTATACCATGTCCTGGGGCATTACTGCTCCTGCTTGACTTGGCTTTGGTGCTGAGAAACATGCCAAGTTTTCCGGTAGCCGTCGCTCGAGGACACGAAACTGGACGCGGGTGCCTGCAAGTGCAAGGCCGCAGCCTTCAGTGCGCATCCTGGCGTTGGTGGGGGAGGTTGTTGCTGGTTGCTTGAGCTGGAGAGTGACTGAATCTGATACAATACGCTGCTCTATCGTGCAAATTTATTGAATATATTCATGCTAGCTCATGTCATGCCGAAACATGACGATAAAAGCACGATTATACAACGGATAGAATGAAAATTGGCAAAAACGCGTAACATATAAATGATATAATTGGTAAACTTGTTTTAAGAATGAATCCCCGCCATAGTTATCGCTAGCGTCTTTGACAAGACTCGTTTAACTGTTGACAACAGATGTATACCACAGTATGCATCTGTATATAACTTTATACAGATGTATACCACAGCTAGTATATATCTGTATGTAACTGTATACAAATGTATAACACAGTATGCATCTGTATATGACTGTATACAGA